>NW_026575144.1:19517500-19521317 GCF_905146905.1 Nyctereutes procyonoides | reverse complement strand
GAGTGCGAGTGTGAGTGCGAGTGCGAGCAAGAGTGCAAGTTTGAGTTTGAGTGCGAGTGCGTGAGTTTGAGTGTGAGTGCGAGTGTGAGTGCGAGTGCGAGTGTGAGTGCGAGTGCGAGTGCGAGTGTGAGTGCGAGGGTGAGTGTGAGTGCGAGAGTGAGTGCGAGTGTGAGTGCGAGTGTGAGTGAGAGTGTGAGTGCGTGTGAATGTAGTGCGAGTGTGAGTGCGAGTGTGTGAGTGTGAGTGCAAGTGCGAGTGTTAGTGTGAGTGCGAGTGCGAATGTGAGTGCGAGTGTGAGTGTGAGTGTGAGTGCGAGTGTGAGTGCGAGTGCGAGTGTGAGTGTGAGTGCGAGTGTGAGTGCGAGTGCGAGTGGGAGTGCGAGTGTGAGTGTGAGTGTGAGTGCGAGTGTGAGTGCGAGTGTGAGTGCGAGTGGGAGCGTGAGTGCGAGTGTGAGTGAGTGCGAGTGTGAGTGCGAGTGTGAGTGCGAGTGCAATTTTTTTTATTTTTTATTTTTTTTGTTTTTTGTTTTTTTTTGTTTTTTTTTGTTTTTTTGCGAGTGCGATTTTGAGTGCGAGTGCGAGTTCGAGTGCGAGTGTGAGTGCGAGTGCGAGTGTGAGTGTGAGTGCGAGGTGTGAGTGTGAGTGCGAGTGTGAGTGCGAGTGTGAGTGCAATTTTTTTTATTTTTTTATTTTTTTTGTTTTTTTGTTTTTTTTTTTGTTTTTTTTGTTTTTTTGCGAGTGCGATTTTGAGTGCGAGTGCGAGTTCGAGTGCGAGTGTGAGTGCGAGTGCGAGTGTGAGTGCGAGTGCCTGTGCGAGTGTGAGGGTGAGTGCGAGTGCGAGCGTGAGTGCGAGTGCGAGTGTAGGTGTGAGTGCGAGTGCAATTTTTTTTATTTTTTTTGTTTTTTTGTTTTTTGTTTTTTTTTGTGTTTTTTGCGAGTGCGAGTGCGAATTCGAGTGCGAGTGTGAGTGCGAGTGTGAGTGCGAGTGTGAGTGCGAGTGCGAGCAAGAGTGCAAGTTTGAGTTTGAGTGCGAGTGCGTGAGTTCGAGTGTGAGTGCGAGTGCGAGTGTGAGCGTGAGTGCGAGTGTGTGTGTGAGTGCAGGTGTGAGTGTGAGTGCGAGTGTGAATGCGAGTGTGAGTGCGAGTGCAATTTTTTTATTTTTTTATTTTTTTGTTTTTTTTGTTTTTTTTTTTTTGATTTTTGTTTTTTTGCGAGTGCGATTTTGAGTGCGAGTGCGAGTTCGAGTGCGAGTGTGAGTGCGAGTGTGAGTGTGAGTGCGAGTGCCTGTGCGAGTGAGGTTGAGTGCGAGTGCGAGCGTGAGTGCGAGTGCAGGTGTGAGTGCGAGTGCAATTTTTTTATTTTTTATTTTTTTTGTTTTTTTTTGTTTTTGTTTTTTTGTTTTTTTGTTTTTTTTTGTTTTTTTGCGAGTGCGAATTTGAGTGCGAGTGCGAGATCGAGTGCGAGTGTGAGTGCGAGTGCGAGTGTGAGTGAGTGCGAGTGCCTGTGTGTGTGTGAGGGTGAGTGCGAGTGCGAGCGTGAGTGCGAGTGCGAGTGTGAATGCGAGTGCGAGTGTGAGTGCGAGTTCGAGTGTGAGGGCAAGTGGGAGTTTGAGTGCGAGTGAGAGTGCGAGTGTGAGTGTAGTGCGAGTGTGAGTGCGTGTGTGAGTGCGAGTGCAATTTTTTTTGTTTTGTTTTTTGTTTTTTTGCGAGAGCGATTTTGAGTGCGAGTGCGAGTTCGAGTGCGAGTGCGAGTGCGAGTGTGAGTGTGAGTGCGAGTGCCTGTGCGAGTGTGAGGGTGAGTGCGAGTGCGAGCGTGAGTGCGAGTGTAGGTGTGAGTGCGAGTGCAATTTTTTTTATTTTTTTATTTTTTGTTTTTTTTGTTTTTTTTTTTTTGTTTTTTTTTGTTTTTTTGCGAGTGCGATTTTGAGTGCGAGGGCGAGTTCGAGTGCGAGTGTGAGTGCGAGTGTGAGTGTGAGTGCGAGTGTGAGTGCGAGTGCGAGCAAGAGTGCAAGTGTGAGTTGAGTGCGAGTGCGTGAGTGCGAGTGTGAGTGCGAGTGCGAGTGTGAGCGTGAGTGCGAGTGCAATTTTTTTATTTTTTTATTTTTTTTTGTTTTTTTTGTTTTTTGTTTTTTTTTGATTTTGTTTTTTTGCGAGTGCGATTTTGAGTGCGAGTGCGAGTGCGAGTGTGAGTGCGAGTGTGAGTGTGAGTGCGAGTGCCTGTGCGAGTGTGAGGTTGAGTGCGAGTGCGAGCGTGAGTGCGAGTGCGAGTGCAGTGTGAGTGCGAGTGCAATTTTTTTTATTTTTTATTTTTTTGTTTTTTTGTTTTTGTTTTTTTTGTTTTTTTTTGTTTTTTTTTTGTTTTTTTGCGAGTGCGAATTTGAGTGCGAGTGCGAGATCGAGTGCGAGTGTGAGTGCGAGTGCGAGTGTGAGTGTGAGTGCGAGTGCCTGTGTGTGTGTGAGGGTGAGTGCGAGTGCGAGCGTGAGTGCGAGTGCGAGTGTGAATGCGAGTGCGAGTGTGAGTGCGAGTTCGAGTGTGAGGGCAAGTGGGAGTTTGAGTGCGAGTGCGAGTGCGAGAGTGAGTATGATGCTAGTGCGAGTGTGAGTGCGAGTGTGAGTGCGAGTGCAAGTATTTGAGTTTTGAGTTTTGTGCGAGTGCGATTTGAGTGCGAGTGCGAGTTCGAGTGCGAGTGTGAGTGCGAGTGCGAGTGTGAGTGTGAGTGTGAGTGCCTGTGCGAGTGTGAGGTGAGTGCGAGTGCGAGTGCGAGTGTGAGTGCGAGTGCAATTTTTTTATTTTTTTATTTTTTTTGTTTTTTTGTTTTTGTTTTTTGTTTTTTTTTGTTTTTTTGCGAGTGCGAATTTGAGTGCGAGTGCGAGATCGAGTGCGAGTGCGAGTGTGAGTTGAGTGCGAGTGCCTGTGTGTGAGTGAGTGAGTGCGAGTGCGAGCGTGAGTGCGAGTGCGAGTGTGAATGCGAGTGCGAGTGTGAGTGCGAGTTCGAGTGTGAGGGCAAGTGGGAGTTTGAGTGCGATTGCGAGTGCGAGAGTGAGATGATGCTAGTGCGAGTGTGAGTGTGAGTGCGAGTGCGAGCGAGTGCAAGTGTGAGTTTGAGTGCGAGTGCGTGAGTGTGAGTGCGAGTGTGAGTGCGAGTGTGAGTGCAATTTTTTTTATTTTTTTATTTTTTTGTTTTTTTGTTTTTTTTTGTTTTTTTTTTTTTTTTTTGTTTTTTTGCGAGTGCGATTTTGAGTGCGAGTGCGAGTGCGAGTGTGAGTGCGAGTGTGAGTGTGAGTGCGAGTGTGAGTGCGAGTGCGAGCAAGAGTGCAAGTTTGAGTTTGAGTGCGAGTGCGTGAGTTCGAGTGTGAGTGCGAGTGTGAGTGCGATGTGAGTGCGAGTGTGAGTGTGAGTGCGAGGGTGAGTGTGAGTGCGAGAGTGAGTGCGAGTGTGAGTGCGAGTGTGAGTGAGAGTGTGAGTGCGAGTGAAATGTAAGTGCGAGTGTGAGTGCCAGTGTGTGAGTGTGATTGCAAGTGCGAGTGTTAGTGTGAGTTCGAGTGTAAACCTAACCCTAACCCGTACCCGAAACCTAACCCTAACCCTACCCCTAACCCGTAACATTACCTAACCTAACCCGTACCCTAACCCAACCCTACATTAACCCTAACCCTAATCCTAACCCTAAACCGTACCCTAACCCGCACCCTAAACCAAACCCTAACCCTAACACTAACCCTAACCCTAACCCATAACCCTACCCTAACCCTAAACCGTAACCTAACCCTACACCCTAACACTAACCCTAAACCTAGCCCTAACACTAACCCATACAG
>NW_026575144.1:19467500-19512500 GCF_905146905.1 Nyctereutes procyonoides | reverse complement strand
CTCACCTAACCCAAACCCTAAACCTAACCCTAAACCTAACCCTAAAAGTAACTCTAACCTGACCTAACACTAACCCGTACCCTAACCCTAACCCGTAACCCTAAACTTAACCCTAACCCTAACCCGTACCCTAACCCTACCCTAACCCTAACCCTAACCGTACCATAAACCTAACCCTAACACTAACCCTAAACCCAACCCTAACCCTAACACTAACCCATACCCTAACCCTAAACCTTACCATAACCCTAACCCGTACACGCCCTAACCCTAAACCGTATCCTAAACCTTACCCTAACCCGTACCCTAACCCTATATCTAACCGTAACCAGTACCCTAACCCTAACCCGTACCCTAAACCGTACCCTAACACTAACCCTAACCCACACCCTAACCCGTAACCGAAACCTAACCCTAACCCTACCATACCCGTACCCTAAACCTAACCTAACCCGCACCCTAACGTAACCATAACCCTAACCAGTACCCTAACCCTAACCCTAAACCATACCCGAACCGTAACCTTAACCCTAACCACTACCCTAACCGAACCCTAACCCTAACACTAACCGTAACCCTAAACCTAACCCTAACCCTAACCCGTAACCTCATCCTAACCCGTAACCTAACCATAAACCTAAACTTAACCCTAAACCTAACCCTAACCCGTACCCTAACCCTAACCGTAACCGTACCCTAACCCTAACCTAACCCTAAACCATACCCTACTCCGTACCCTAAACCTAACCCTAAACCTATCCCTAAACTGTACCCTAAACTTAACCCTAATCTGTACCATAACCCTAAACCTAACCCGCACCCTAACACTAACCCTAACCCTAACCCTAAACTGTTCCCTAACCCTAACCCGTACCCTAACTCTAACCCTAACCCTATATCTAACCCTAAACCATAACCTTACCCTAACCCGTACACTAACCCGAACCCTAACACTAAACCGTACCCTAACCCTACCCCTAACACGTACCCTAAACCTACCCCAAACCCTAACCTAACCCAACCCAAAACCTAAAGCATACACTACTCCATACCCTAAACCTAACCCTAAACCTATCCCTACCAGTACCCGAACCCTAACCCTAATCGTACCATAACCCTAACGCTAACCCTAACCCGCACCCTAACACTAACACTAACCCTAACCAGTAACATGACCCTAATCCTAACCCATACCCTAACCCCAACCCGTAACCCTAAACCTAACACTAACCCTAAACCTAACCCTAACCCGTACCCTAACCCTAATCTGTACCATAACACTAACCCTAACCCTAACGCACCCTAAACCTAACCATAACGCTAACCCTAACACATGACCTAACCCTAACCCGTACCCTAAACCTAACCCTAACCCGTAACCTAACCCTAACCCTAACCCTAAACCGAATCTAACCCTAACCCGAACCAAAACCTAACCCTAACCCGTATCCTAACCCATACCCTAACCCTAACCCGTAACCTTACCCTAACCCTAAACCGTACCCTAACCCTAACCCAATACGTAACTAACCCTAACCCTAACCCTAAAACTAACCCTAACCCGTAACCTAACCCGACCCCTAACCCTAAACCTAAACCTAACCCTAACCCGTACCCAAACCCTAACCCTAACCCGTACCCTAACCCATACCCTAACCCAAACCCTATGTATCCGTACCTAACCTAACCTGAACCTGTACCCAACCCTAACCCGTACACTAACCCTAACCCTAACCCTAACCCGTAACCTTACCCTAACCCTAACCCGTACCCTAACCCTAACCGTACACTAACCCTAACCCTAACCCTAAACCGTACCTAACCCTAACTCCAACCTAACCGTACCCTAACCGTAACCCTAAACCTAACCCTAACCCGTAACCTAACCCGACCCCTAACCCTAAACCTAAACCTAACCCTACCCGTACCCAAACCCTAACCCGTACCCTAACCCTAACCCTATGTAATCCGTAACCTAACCTAACCCTAACAGTACCCAACCCTAACCCGTACACTAACCCTAACCCTAACCCTAACCGTAACCTACCCTAACCCAACACGTACCGTAACCCTAACCATACCATAACCATAACCCTAACTGCACCAAACCCTAACCCTAACCCTAACCCTAAACCTAACCCGTAACATTACCCTAACACTAACCCATACCCTAATCCCAACCCGTACCCTAAACCTAACCTAACCCTAACCCTAACCCTAAACCATACCGTAACCCTAACCCTAACCCGTACCGTAACCCTAACCCTAAACCTAACCCTAACGCTTCCCAAACCCTAACCTAACCCGTACCTTAAACCTAAACCGTACCCTAACCCTAACCGTACCCTAACCCGTAACCTACCCTAACCCTAACACGTACCCTAACCCGCACACTAACCCTAAGCCTACCCTAAACCGTACCTAACCCTAATCCTAACACGTACCCTAACTCAACCCTAACCCTAAACCTTACCCAACCCTAACCCTAAACCTTACCTACTCCGTACCCTAACCCTACCACTAAACCTAACCCTAACCCATACCCTAACCCTAACCCTAATCTGTACCATAACCCTAACCCTAACCCGCACCCTAACACTAAGCCAAACCCGTAACATTACACTAATACTAATCCATACCCAACACCAACCCGTAACCTAAACCTAACCTAACCCTAACCCTAAACCTAACCCTAACCCGTACCCTAATCCTAACCCTAATCTAAGATAACCCTAACCCACACCCTAACCCTAAACCTAACCCTAACCCTAACACTAACCGTAACCTTACCCTAAACCTAACCCTACCCTAACCCTAACCCGTACCCTAGCCCTAACCCAAACATGTACCCTAACCCTAACCGTAACCTAACCTAACCCTAATCTATACCATAACCCTACCCTAACCCTAACCCACAACCTAACCTAACCCTAAACCTAACCATAACCCAAACCGTAACATTACCCTAACCCTAACCCATACCCTAAACCCAACCGTACCCTAACCCTAACCCTAACACTAACCCTAACCCTACCCAAACCCTAAACCTTACCATAACCCTAACCCGTACCCTAACCCTAACCCTAAACGTAAACCTAACCTGTAACCTTACCCTAACCCTAACCAGTACCCTAACACTAAACCGTACACTAACCCTAACCCTAACCATAAACCGTACCCTAACCCTAATCCTAACACGTATCATAACCCTACCCAAACCCTAACCCTTACCGAACCCTAACTCTAAACCATACCCTACTCCGTACCCTAACCCTAACCCTAAACCTAACCCTAAACCGTACCCTAACCCTAATCTGTAACATAACCCTAACCCTAAACCTAAACCGCACCCTATCCCTAACACTAACCTAACACTAACCCTAATCCATAACATTATCTAATCCTAACCCATACCCTAACCCAACCCGTACCCTAACACTAACCCTAACCATAACCTGTACCCTAACATTAACTCGTACCCTAACGTTAACCCGTACTCTAACCCGTGCCCTTAGCCTAACCCGTAACCTCAACCTAACCCAAACCCTACACTAACCATAAACCTAACCCTAAACCTAACTCTAAACCTAAACCTAACCCTAACCCTTACCCTAACCATAACCCTAACCCATACCGTAAACCCTAACCTTAACGCTAATCCTACCCGTACCCTAACCCAACCCTAACCCGTACCCTAATCCTAACCCTAACGCCAACCTTAAACCGTACCCTAACTCTAACCCTAACCCGTATCCTAACACTAAACCTAACCCGTACCCTAACCCTAACGCTAACCCTAACGCATACCGTACCCTAACCCTAAACCTAATCCGAACCCTAACCCTAACCCTAAACCTAACCCGTAACATTACCCTAACACTAACCCATACCCTAATCCCAACCCGTACCCTAAACCTAACCTAACCCTAACCCTAACCCTAAACCATACCGTAACCCTAACCCTAACCCGTACCGTAACCCTAACCCTAAACCTAACCCTAACGCTTCCCAAACCCTAACCTAACCCGTACCTAAACCTAAACCGTACCCTAACCCTAACGCGTACCCTAACCCGTAACCTTACCCTTACCCTAACACGTACCCTAACCCGCACACTAACCCTAAGCCTACCCTAAACCGTACCTTAACCCTAATCCTAACACGTACCCTAACTCAACCCTAACCCTAAACCTTACCCAACCCTAACCCTAAACCTTACTCTACTCCGTACCCTAACCCTACCACTAAACCTAACCCTAACCCATACCCTAACCCTAACCCTAATCTGTACCATAACCCTAACCCTAACCCGAACCCTAACACTAAGCCAAACCCGTAACATTACACTAATACTAATCCATACCCAAACACCAACCCGTAACCTAAACCTAAACCTAACCCTAACCCTAAACCTAACCCTAACCCGTACCCTAATCCTAACCCTAATCGTAAGATAACCCTAACCCACACCCTAACCCTAAACCTAACCCTAACCCTAACACTAACCGTAACCTTACCCTAAACCTAACCCTTACCCTAACCCTAACCCGTACCCTAGCCCTAACCCAAACATGTACCCTAACCCTAACTCGTAACCTAACCTTAACCCTAATCTATACCATAACCCTACCCTAACCCTAACCCACAACCTAACCTAACCCTAAACCTAACCATAACCCAAACCTGTAACATTACCCTAACCCTAACCCATATCCTAAACCCAACGCGTACCCTAACCCTAACCCTAAACATAACCCTAACCCGTACCCAAACCCTAAACCTTACCATAACCCTAACCCGTACCCTAACCCTAACCCTAAACGTAAACCTAACCGTAACCTTACCCTAACCCTAACCAGTACCCTAACACTAAACCGTACACTAACCCTAACCCTAACCATAAACCGTACCCTAACCCTAATCCTAACACGTATCATAACCCTACCCCAAACCCTAACCCTTACCGGAACCCTAACTCTAAACCATACCCTACTCCGTACCCTAACCCTAACCCTAAACCTAACCCTAAACCGTACCCTAACCCTAATCTGTAACATAACCCTAACCCTAAACCTAAACCGCACCCTATCCCTAACACTAACTCTAACACTAACCCTAATCCATAACATTATCTAATCCTAACCCATACCCTAACCCAACCCGTACCCTAACACTAACCCTAACCATAACCTGTACCCTAACACTAACTCGTACCCTAACGTTAACCCGTACTCTAACCCGTGCCCTTAGCCTAACCCGTAACCTCAACCTAACCCAAACCCTACACTAACCATAAACCTAACCCTAAACCTAACTCTAAACCTAAACCTAACCCTAACCCTTACCCTAACCATAACCCTAACCCATACCGTAAACCCTAACCTTAACGCTAATCCTACCCGTACCCTAACCCAACCCTAACCCGTACCCTAATCCTAACCCTAACGCCAACCTAAACCGTACCCTAACTCTAACCCTAACCCGTATCCTAACACTAAACCTAACCCGTACCCTAACCCTAACGCTAACCCTAACGCATACCGTACCCTAACCCTAAACCTAATCCGAACCCTAACCCTAACCTAAACCTAACCCTAACACGTACCCTAACACTAACCCTAACCCTAACCCAACCCGTAACCCTAAACCTAACCCTAACCCTAACCCTAACCCTAACCATACCTAACCCTAACCCTAACCCTAACCTAACCCTAACCCTAACCTAACCCTAACCTAACCCTAACCTAACCCTAACCTAACCTAACCGTACCCTAACCCTAACCGTAACCCTAACCCGTAACCTAACCCTAACCCTAACCGTACCCTAACCCTAACCTAACCTAACCTAACCCTAAACCGTACCCTAACCCTAACCTAACCGTACCCTAACCTAACCCTAACCCTAACCTAACCCTAACCCTAACCCTAAACCTACCTACTCCGTACCCTAACCCTAACCCTAACCTAACCCTAACCCATACCCTAAACCTAACCCTAATCGTACCATAACCCTAACCCTAACCCGCACCCTAACACTAACCCTAACCCTAACCCTAAACTACCCTAACCCTAACCTACCCAACCCTAACCTAACCCTAAACCTAACCCTAACCCTAACCTAACCCTAACCCTAACCCTAACCTAACCCTAACCTAACGTAACCCTAACCCTACACCCTAACCCTAAACCTAACCCTAACCCTAACACTAACCCTAACCCTAAACCTAACCCTACCCTAACCCTAACCCTAACCCTAACCCTAACAGTACCCTAACCCTAACCGTAACCTAACCTAACCCTAATCTTACCATAACCCTAACCCTAACCCTAACCCACAACCTAACCTAACCCTAACCTAACCATAACCCTAACCTAACATACCCTAACCCTAACCCTACCCTAAACCTAACCTACCCTAACCCTAACCCTAACCCTAACCCTAACCCGTACCCTAACCCTAAACCTAACCATAACCCTAACCCTAACCCTAACCCTAACCCTAAACCTAACCCTAACCCGTAACCTAACCCTAACCCTAACCAGTACCCTAACCTAAACCGTAACCTAACCCTAACCCTAACCCTAAACCGTACCCTAACCCTAACCCTAACCACATAACCCTAACCCTAACCCTAACCCTACCGTAACCCTAACCTAAACCTAACCCTACCCGTACCCTAACCCTAACCCTAACCTAACCCTAAACCTAACCCTAACCCTAACCGTAACATAACCCTAACCCTAACCCTAACCGCACCCTAACCCTAACCTAACCCTAACCCTAACCCTAACCCTAACACTAACCCTAACCCATACCCTAACCCTAACCCGTACCCTAACCTAACCCTAACCCTAACCGTACCCTAACTAACCGTACCCTAACCCTAACCCGTACCTAACCCTAACCTAACCCGTAACCTAACCTAACCCTAACCCTAACCTAACCCTAAACCTAACCCTAAACCTAACCCTAAACCTAAACCTAACCCTAACCCTACCCTAACCCTAACCCTAACCCTACCCTAAACCCTAACCCTAACGCTAACCTACCCGTACCCTAACCCTAACCCTAACCCGTACCCTAACCTAACCCTAACCCTAAACCGTACCCTAACCTAACCCTAACCCTAACCTAACCTAACCTAACCCTAACCCTAACCCTAACCTAACCCTAACCATACCGTAACCCTAACCCTAACCTAACCCGAACCCTAACCCTAACCCTAAACCTAACCCGTAACATTACCCTAACACTAACCCATACCCTAATCCCAACCCGTACCCTAAACCTAACCTAACCCTAACCCTAACCCTAAACCATACCGTAACCCTAACCCTAACCCGTACCGTAACCCTAACCCTAAACCTAACCCTAACGCTTCCCAAACCCTAACCTAACCCGTACCTTAAACCTAAACCGTACCCTAACCCTAACGCGTACCCTAACCCGTAACCTTACCCTTACCCTAACACGTACCCTAACCCGCACACTAACCCTAAGCCTACCCTAAACCGTACCTTAACCCTAATCCTAACACGTACCCTAACTCAACCCTAACCCTAAACCTTACCCCAACCCTAACCCTAAACCTTACTCTACTCCGTACCCTAACCCTAACCACTAAACCTAACCCTAACCCATACCCTAACCCTAACCCTAATCTGTACCATAACCCTAACCCTAACCCGCACCCTAACACTAAGCCAAACCCGTAACATTACACTAATACTAATCCATACCCAAACACCAACCCGTAACCTAAACCTAAACCTAACCCTAACCCTAAACCTAACCCTAACCCGTACCCTAATCCTAACCCTAATCTGTAAGATAACCCTAACCCACACCCTAACCCTAAACCTAACCCTAACCCTAACACTAACCGTAACCTTACCCTAAACCTAACCCTTACCCTAACCCTAACCCGTACCCTAGCCCTAACCCAAACATGTACCCTAACCCTAACTCGTAACCTAACCTTAACCCTAATCTATACCATAACCCTACCCTAACCCTAACCCACAACCTAACCTAACCCTAAACCTAACCATAACCCAAACCTGTAACATTACCCTAACCCTAACCCATATCCTAAACCCAACGCGTACCCTAACCCTAACCCTAAACATAACCCTAACCCGTACCCAAACCCTAAACCTTACCATAACCCTAACCCGTACCCTAACCCTAACCCTAAACGTAAACCTAACCTGTAACCTTACCCTAACCCTAACCAGTACCCTAACACTAAACCGTACACTAACCCTAACCCTAACCATAAACCGTACCCTAACCCTAATCCTAACACGTATCATAACCCTACCCCAAACCCTAACCCTTACCGGAACCCTAACTCTAAACCATACCCTACTCCGTACCCTAACCCTAACCCTAAACCTAACCCTAAACCGTACCCTAACCCTAATCTGTAACATAACCCTAACCCTAAACCTAAACCGCACCCTATCCCTAACACTAACTCTAACACTAACCCTAATCCATAACATTATTCTAATCCTAACCCATACCCTAACCCCAACCCGTACCCTAACACTAACCCTAACCATAACCTGTACCCTAACATTAACTCGTACCCTAACGTTAACCCGTACTCTAACCCGTGCCCTTAGCCTAACCCGTAACCTCAACCTAACCCAAACCCTACACTAACCATAAACCTAACCCTAAACCTAACTCTAAACCTAAACCTAACCCTAACCCTTACCCTAACCATAACCCTAACCCATACCGTAAACCCTAACCTTAACGCTAATCCTTACCCGTACCCTAACCCAACCCTAACCCGTACCCTAATCCTAACCCTAACGCCAACCTTAAACCGTACCCTAACTCTAACCCTAACCCGTATCCTAACACTAAACCTAACCCGTACCCTAACCCTAACGCTAACCCTAACGCATACCGTACCCTAACCCTAAACCTAATCCGAACCCTAACCCTAACCCTAAACCTAACCCGTAACATTACCCTAACACTAACCCATACCCTAATCCCAACCCGTACCCTAAACCTAACCTAACCCTAACCCTAACCCTAAACCATACCGTAACCCTAACCCTAACCCGTACCGTAACCCTAACCCTAAACCTAACCCTAACGCTTCCCAAACCCTTAACCTAACCCGTACCTTAAACCTAAACCGTACCCTAACCCTAACGCGTACCCTAACCCGTAACCTTACCCTTACCCTAACACGTACCCTAACCCGCACACTAACCCTAAGCCTACCCTAAACCGTACCTTAACCCTAATCCTAACACGTACCCTAACTCAACCCCTAACCCTAAACCTTACCCCAACCCTAACCCTAAACCTTACTCTACTCCGTACCCTAACCCTACCACTAAACCTAACCCTAACCCATACCCTAACCCTAACCCTAATCTGTACCATAACCCTAACCCTAACCCGAACCCTAACACTAAGCCAAACCCGTAACATTACACTAATACTAATCCATACCCAAACACCAACCCGTAACCTAAACCTAAACCTAACCCTAACCCTAAACCTAACCCTAACCCGTACCCTAATCCTAACCCTAATCTGTAAGATAACCCTAACCCACACCCTAACCCTAAACCTAACCCTAACCCTAACACTAACCGTAACCTTACCCTAAACCTAACCCTTACCCTAACCCTAACCCGTACCCTAGCCCTAACCCAAACATGTACCCTAACCCTAACTCGTAACCTAACCTTAACCCTAATCTATACCATAACCCTACCCTAACCCTAACCCACAACCTAACCTAACCCTAAACCTAACCATAACCCAAACCTGTAACATTACCCTAACCCTAACCCATATCCTAAACCCAACGCGTACCCTAACCCTAACCCTAAACATAACCCTAACCCGTACCCAAACCCTAAACCTTACCATAACCCTAACCCGTACCCTAACCCTAACCCTAAACGTAAACCTAACCTGTAACCTTACCCTAACCCTAACCAGTACCCTAACACTAAACCGTACACTAACCCTAACCCTAACCATAAACCGTACCCTAACCCTAATCCTAACACGTATCATAACCCTACCCCAAACCCTAACCCTTACCGGAACCCTAACTCTAAACCATACCCTACTCCGTACCCTAACCCTAACCCTAAACCTAACCCTAAACCGTACCCTAACCCTAATCTGTAACATAACCCTAACCCTAAACCTAAACCGCACCCTATCCCTAACACTAACTCTAACACTAACCCTAATCCATAACATTATTCTAATCCTAACCCATACCCTAACCCCAACCCGTACCCTAACACTAACCCTAACCATAACCTGTACCCTAACATTAACTCGTACCCTAACGTTAACCCGTACTCTAACCCGTGCCCTTAGCCTAACCCGTAACCTCAACCTAACCCAAACCCTACACTAACCATAAACCTAACCCTAAACCTAACTCTAAACCTAAACCTAACCCTAACCCTTACCCTAACCATAACCCTAACCCATACCGTAAACCCTAACCTTAACGCTAATCCTTACCCGTACCCTAACCCAACCCTAACCCGTACCCTAATCCTAACCCTAACGCCAACCTTAAACCGTACCCTAACTCTAACCCTAACCCGTATCCTAACACTAAACCTAACCCGTACCCTAACCCTAACGCTAACCCTAACGCATACCGTACCCTAACCCTAAACCTAATCCGAACCCTAACCCTAACTCTAAACCTAACCCAACACGTACCCTTACACTAAACCTAATCTGTACCATAACCCTAACCCTAACCCGCACCCTAACCCTCACCAATACCCTAACCCTAACCCTAAACCGTACCCTAGTGTAACCCTAACCCTAAACCCTAACCACTACCCTAACCTAACACTAACCCTACCCGTAACCCTAACCAGTAACCTCACCCTAACCCGTACCCTAACCATAAACCTAAACCTAACCCTAACCCGTACCCTAACCCTAACTCTAACTGTTCCCTAACCCTAACCCCTAAATGTAAACCTAAACCGTACCCTAACTCTAAAACTAACCCGTATCCTAACCCTAACCCTAACCCTATCCCATATGCTAAACCTAACCCGTAGCATAACACTAACCCTAACCCTAACCAGTACCCCAACCCTAACCCTCAACCATGCCATATTCCGTACACTAAACCTAACCCTGACCCTAAACCTTACCCTAAACCTAACCCTCATCCCTACCTTAAACCTAACCCTAACCCTACACGCACCCTAACCCCAACCCTAACCCTAACCCGAAACATTACCCTAACCCTAACCCATACCCTAAACTCAACCTGTACCCTAAACCTAACACTAACCCTAACCCTAACCCCAAACCGTAGCCTAAACCCAACCCTAAAACGTACCCTTACCCTAACCCTAACACTAAACCTAACCCTATCCCGTACCCTTACCCTAACCCTAACACTAAACCTAACCCTATCCCGTACCCAAAACCTAATCCTAACCCGGACCCTAACCCTAACCTGTACCCTAACCCTAACCCTAATCAGTAAACTAACCCTAAACCTAACCCGTACCCTAAACCTAACACATACCCTAACCCCAACCCTAACCCGAACCCTAAACCATACCCTAACCCTAACCCCTACCCCTAACTCTAAACCGTACACTGACTCTAGCACTACCCCGTATCCTAACCCTAACACTAACCCTTACACTAAACGGAACCTTAACGATACCCCTAAACCGTACACTAACCCTAAACTGCACCATAAAGCTAACCCTAACCCTAAACCGAAATATTACCCTAACCCATACCCTATCCCCAAACGTACCCTAACCTAACCCTAACCCTAAACCGAAATATTACCCTAACCCATACCCTATCCCCAAACGTACCCTAACCTAACCCTAACCCTAAACCGTACCCTAACCCTAACCCTAACCCGTACCCTAACCCTAACCCATACCCTAACCCCTACCCGTAGCCTAACCCTAACACTAACCCTAACGCTAACCCTAACCCGTACCCTAACCCTAACCCATACCCTAACCCCTACCCGTAGCCTAACCCTAACACTAACCCTAACGCTAACCCTAAAACGTACCCTAACCCTAACCCGTACCCTAACCCTAACCCACACCCTAACCCTAAACCGTACCCTAAACCTAACCCTAACCCGTACCAAAACCTACCCTAACCCTAACCTAAACCTATCCCGTACCCAATCCCTAACCCTAACCCGTACCCTAACCCGAAACCGTACCCTAACCCTAAACCTAACCCGTAAACTTACCCTAACCCTACCCCTACCCCTAACCCTAACCCGTGCCCTAACCCCTACCCGTACCCTAACCCTAACCCTAAACCTTACCCTAACCCTAAACCTAACCCGTACCCTAACCCTAACACTAACCCTAAGCCTAAATCTATCCTGTACCCAAAACCTAACCCTAACCCGTACCCTAACCATAACCCGTACCCTAACCCTAACCCTAACCCGTAACCTTACCCTTACCCTAAACCGTACCCTAACACTAACCCATACCCCTACCCTAAACTTAACCCTAAACCTAAACCGTACGGTAACCCTAACCCTAACCCCGTCCTGAACCCTAACCCGTACCCTAACCCTAAACCTAACCCTAAACTGTACCCTAAACCTAACCCTAACACGTACCCTAAACCTAACGCTAACCCTAACCCGGACCGTAACCTTAACCCTAATCTGTAACATAACCCTAACCCTAACCCTAACCCTAACCCTAACCCGCCCCTAAGCTAACCCTAACCCTAACCGTAACCAGTAACATTACCCTAAACCTAACCCATACCCTAAACCCAACCCGTACCCTAATCCTAACCCTAACCCTTAACCTAAACCTAACCCTAACCCGTAACCTAAACCAACCCCTAACCCTAAACCTAAACCGTACTCTAACCCTAACACTAATCTGTACCATAAACCTAACCCTACCCCTAAGCCGTACCCTAAAAATAACCCTAATCCTAACCCTAAAACATACTGTAACCCTAACCCTAACACGTACCCTAAACCTAACCCTTACCCCAACCCTAACCGAAACCATACCCTAGTCGTACACTAACCCTAAACGTAAAACTAACCCTAACCCGTACCTGAAACCTAACCCTAATCTGTACCATAAACCTAACCCTAACCCTAACCCGCACCCTAACCCTAACCCTAACCCTAAACCTAACCCTAACCCTAACCCGCACCCTAACCCTAACCCTAACCCTAACCCTAACCCGTAACATTACCCTAACCCTCACCGGTACCCTAACCTAACCCGTACATTGACCCTAACCCTAACCCTAACCCTAAACCTAACCCTACACTAACCCTAACCCTAACCCGTAACCCTACCCTAACCCTAAACCGTACCTTAACCCTCACCAAACACAACCTAAACCTAATCCTAACCCTAACCCGTACAGTAACCTTAACCCTACTCTGTAACATAACCCTAACCCTAACCCTAACCCGCACCCTAGCTAACCCTAACCCTAACCCTAAACAGTAACATTACCCTAAACCTAACCCATACCCTAACCCCAACCCGTACCCTAACACTAACCCTAACCCTAAGCCTAACCCTAACCTAACCCGACCAATAACCCTAAACCAAACCTATCTCTAACCCGTACCCAAACCCTAACCCTAACCCGTACCCTAACCCTAACCCGTACCCTAACCCAAACCCTTATCCTAACCCGTAACCTTAACCTAACCCTAACCGCTACCCGAACCCTAACCCGTACACTAACCCTAACCCTAACCCTAACCCATAAACTTACCCTAACATAACACGTACTGTAACCCTAAACCTATCCCTAACCCGTACCATAACCTTAACCCTAATCTGCACCAAACCCTAACCCTAACCCTAACCCGTAACATACCCTAACCCTAACCCATACTCTAACCCCAACCCGTACCCTAAACCTAACCCTAACCCTAAACCGTACTGTAACCCTAACCCTAACCCTAACCCGTACCCTAACCCTAACCCTAAACCTAACTCTAACGCTTCCCAAACCCTTAACCTAACCCATACCCTAAACCTAACCCATACCCTAACCCTAACCATAGCCCTAACCCGTAACCTTACCCTTACCCTAACACGTACCCAAACCCTAACCCGTACACTAACCCTCACCCTAACCCTAAACCGTACCTAAACCTAATCCTAACATGTACCCTAACCCAACCCCTAACCCTAACCCTTACCCCAACCCTAACCCTAAATCTTACTCTACTCCATACCCTAAACCTAACCCTAAACCTAATCCTAACCCGTACCCTAACCCAAACCCTAATCTGTACCCTAACCCTAACCCTAACCCGCACCCTAAACCGCACCCTAACACTAACCCTAACCCATAACATTACACTAATCCTAACCCATACCCTAACACTAACCCGTACCCTAAACCTAACCCGTACCCTAACCCTAACCCTAATCTGTACCATAACCCTAACCCTAATCCGCACCCTAACCCTAACCCTAACCCGTACCGTAACCCTAACACATACCCTAACCCTAACCCTAAACCATACCCTACTCCGTACCCTAACACTAACCCTAAACCTAAACCTAACCCGTACCCGTACACCAACCCTAACCCCAACCATACCCTATTCGTACCATAAACCTAACCCCAAAACGTACCCTAACCCTAACCCTAATCCGTACCATAAACCTAACCCTAACCCTAACCCATACCCTAACACTAACCCTAACCCTAAACCATACCGTAACCCTAACCCTAACACGTACCCTAACCCTAAATCTAACACTAACCCATACCCAAAACCTATAGCAAACCCGTACCCTAACCATAACCCGTACCGTAACCCTAACCCAAAACGTAACCCAAATTCTTACACTAATCCTATCCCGTAACCTAACCCTAACCCGTACCCTAAACCTAACCCTAAACCTAAACCTAAACCGTACCCTAACCCTAAACCTAAACCGTACCCTAAACCTAAACCTAACCCTAACCCGTACACAAAACCTAAGCCTTAACCGTATCCTAACCCTAACCCGTACCTTTCCCTAACCCTAACCCTAACCCGTAACCTTACCTTAACCCTAACCCGTACCCTAACCCTAACCCGTACACTAACCCTAAACCTAACCCTAAACCGTACCCTAACCCTAACCCTAACACGTACCGTATCCCTAACCCTAACCTTAACCCGTACCCTAAACCTAACCATAATCCTAAACCTAACCCTAACCTGTACCCAAACCCTAAACCTACCCGTTCCATAACCCTAACCCGACCCTTACCCTAACCCTAACCCGCAACCTGACCCTAACTCTATCCCGTACCCTAACCTTAACCCCAATGTGTACCATAACCCTATCCTTAACCCTACCATAACCCGCACCCTAACATTAACCCTAACACTAAACCTAACCTGTAACATTACCCCAATCCTAACCCATACCCTAACCCCAACAGGTACCCTAACCCTAATCCTAACCCTAACCCTAACCCGTACCCTAACCCTAACCCTAACCCTAACCCGAACCTGTACCCTCACCGTAACCCGTACCCTAACCCGTACCCTAACCCTAACCCGTAACCTTACCCTTATCCTAACCCATACCCTAACCCTAACCCGTACCCTAACCCTAACTCCTACCCCTAACCCTAAACCGTACCCTAAGTATAACCCTAAACCATACCCTAACACTAACCCTAACCTGTACCCTAACCCTAAGTATAACCCTAAACCATACCCTAACACTAACCCTAACCTGTACCCTAACCCTAAGCCATACCCTAAACCTAACCCTACCCTAAACGTAAACCGTTCCCTAACCCTAACCCTAACACATACCCTAACCCTAAACCATACCCTACTCCATACCGTAACCCTAACCCTAAACCTAACCCTAACCCGTAACCAACCATAACCCTAAAACATACCCTATCTGGTTACCCTAACCCTAAACCGTACCCTAACCCTAACCCTAATCCATACCATAAACCTAACCCTAACCCTAACCCGCACCCTAACCCTAACACTAACCCTAACCCTAACCCATTACATTACCCTAACCCTAACCCATACCCTAGCCCGAAACCGTAACCTAACCTTAACCCTAACCCTAACCCGTATCCTTACCC
Organism: Nyctereutes procyonoides; assembly: GCF_905146905.1. Lineage (NCBI taxonomy): Eukaryota > Metazoa > Chordata > Mammalia > Carnivora > Canidae > Nyctereutes > Nyctereutes procyonoides. The sequence goes on along the minus strand of NW_026575144.1, from coordinate 19,496,362 downwards.
TCACCCTAACCCGAACACTAACCCTAACCCTAAACCTAAACCGTACCCTCACCCTCACCCTAACCCGTACCCTAAACCTAACCCGTACCCAAAACCTAACTCCTACCCCTAACCCTAAACCGTACCCTAAGTATAACCCTAACCCGTATCCTAAACCTAACCCTAACCCGTACCCTAAACCTAACCCTAATCATAACCCTAAAACGTACCCTACCATAACCCGTACCCTACCCTAACCGTAACCCGTACCCTAAACTTAACCCTAACCCTAACCCGCAACCTAACCCTAAGCCTAACCCGTACCCTAACCCTAACACATACCCTAACCCTAACCCTAATCCATACCCTACTCTGTACCCTAACTCTAACACTAAACCTAACCCTAACCCGTACACCAACGCTAACACTAAACCATACCCTATTCCGTACCCTAACCGTTACCCTAAACCGTACCCTAACCAACCCTAATCCGTACCATAAACCTAACCCTAACCCGCACCCTAACCCTAACACTAACCCTCACCCTAACCCGTAACATTACCCTAACCCTAACCCATACCCTAAGCCCAACCCCAAACCTAACCCTAAACCTAAACCTAACCCTAACCTAAACCGTACCCTAACCCTAACCCGTATCCTTTTTTAAAAAATATTTTTTAAATTTTTATTTATTTATGATAGTCACAGAGAGAGAGAGAGAGAGAGGCAGAGACACAGGCAGAGGGAGAAGCAGGCTCCATGCACCGGGAGCCCGACGTGGGATTCGATCCCGGGTCTCCAGGATCGTGCCCTGGGCCAAAGGCAGGCGCTAAATCGCTGCCCCACCCTGGGATCCTCCTAACCCGTATCCTAACCCTAAACCTAACCCTAACCCGTAACCTAACCCTAACCCTAACCCGTACCGTAACCGTAACCCGTACCCTAACCCTAACACTAACCCTTACCCATATCCTTACCCTAACCCTAACCCAACCCTAAACCTAACCCGTACCCTAACCCTAACCCTATACCTAAACTGTACCCTAACCCTAACCCTAACCCGTACTCTAAACCTAACCCGTACACAAAACCTAACTCCTACCCTTAACTGTAAACCGTACCCTAACTATAACCCTAACCCGTATCCTAACCCTTACCCTACCCCTAACCCTAATTCATACCATAAACCTAACCCTAACACTAACCCTAACCCAAACACTAACCCGTACCCTAACCGTAAACCTTACCATAACCCTAACCCGTACACGAACACTAACCCGTATCCTAAACCTAACCCTAACCCGTACCCTAACCCTAAATCTAACCGGAACCAGTAGCATAACCCTAACCCGTACCCTAACCCTAACCCGTACCCTAAACATAACCCTAATCTGTACCATAACCCTAACCCTAAACCGCACCCTAAACTAACCCTAACCTTAACCCTAACCCAAACACATAACATTATCCTAACCCTAACCCATACACTAACCCCAACCCGTACCCTAACCCTAACCCTAACCTAAACCATACCCTAAACATAACACTAACCTGTACCCTAACCCTAACCTTAAACCTAAACCTAACACCTACCCCAACCCTAACCCTAAACCATACCCTACTCCATACCCTAACCCTAACCCTAAACCTAACCCTAACCCATAAACGAACCCTAACCCTAATCTGTACCATAACCCTAACCCTAAAACTAGCCCTACCTCTACCCCTAACCCTAACACGTAACATTAACCTAAACCTAACACATATCCTAACCCCAACCCGTACCATAACCCTAACCCTAACCCTAACATTAACCCTAACCCTAACCCGTACCCTAACCCTAAACCTTACCCAACCCTAACCCGTACACGACCCTAACCCTAACCCGTATCCTAAACCTAACCCTATCCCGTACCCTAACCCTAAATCTAACCCTAACAGGTACCCTAACCCTAACACGTACCCTAAACCTAACCCTAAACCGTACCCTAACACTAACCCTAAACCTAACCATAACCCGTACCCTAAACCTAACCCTAACCAGTACCTTAACCGTAACCGTACCATAACCCTAACCCTAACCCGTACCTTTACCTGACCCTAACCCGTACCCTAACCATATCCCGTACACTAACCCTAACCCCTACCCCTAACCCTAAACCCTACCCTAACTCTAACCCTACCCCGTATCCTAACCCTAACCCTAACCCGTACCCTAAACCTAACCCTAACCATAAACCTAAACCGTACCCTAACCCTAACTCTAACTCGTACCATAACCCTAACCCTAAACCTAACCTGTAACCTAACAAAATCCCTAATCCTTACCCAAACCCTAACCCATTTTCTAACCCTAACACTAACCCATACCCTAATCCTAACCCATACCCATACCCAAACCCTAAACCTAACCATAACCCTAACCCTAACCTTAACCCGTACTCTAACCAGTGCACTTACCCTAACCGTTACTTCAACCTAACCCCAACCATAAACTTTAACCTAACCCTAAACCTAACCCTAACACTAACCCGTACCCTAACCCTAACACTAACCCGTACCCTAACCCTAACACTAACCCGTACCCTAACCCTAACCTAATCGTTACCCGTACCCTAACCCAATTTTAATCCGTACCCTAACCCTAACCCGTATCCTAATCCTAACCCTAAACCTACCCTAACCTGTACTCTAACCGTAACCCCTAACCCTAACCCTAAACCATACCCTAACTCTAACCCTAACCCTTATACTAACCCTAAGCCTAACCCGTACCCTAACCCATACCCTAACCCTAATCCTAATCCTTACCCGTACCCTAACCCTAACCCGAACCCTAATCCTAACCCTAAACCCTAACCCTAACCCTAAACCGTATCCTAACTCTAACCCTAACCCTAAACCTAACCCTAACCCGTAACCTTACCGTAACCCTTACCCATATGCTAAACCTAACCCTTACCATAACCCTAAACCTAACCCTATCCCGTACCCTAACCCTAAACCTAAACCGTCCCTAACCCTAAACCTAGCCCTAAACCGTTCCCTAACCCTAATCCAAACCGAACCCAAACTCTAAAATTAACCTTACCCTAACCCTAACCCCTAACCCTAACCCTGAACTATACTCTAACTCTAACCATAACCCGTAACCTAATCCTAACCCCTACCCTAACCCTAACCCTAACACGTACCCTAACCCTAACCCGTACCCTAATCCTAACCCTAACCCGTACCCTAACCACTAACCCTAACCCTAACCAGAACCCTAAGCCTGACCCTAACCTTAACCCTAAACCGTACCCTAACCGTAACCCTAACCTTAACCTCTACCCTAACCTAAATCTAACCCTAACCCTAACCGTAACCCTAACCCTAACCATAACCATAACCCTAACCCGTAACCTCACCCTAACCCGTATCCTAACCATAAAACTTAACCTAACCCTACACCTAACTCTAAACCTAAACCTCACCCTAACCCGTACCTTAACCCTAACCCTAACCATACCCTAACCCGAACCCCTAAACCTAACCCTAAACCGTACTCTAACTCTAACCCTAACCCGTATCCTAACCCTAACCCGTACACTAACCCTAACCCTAACCCTAACCCTATCCCATATGCTAAAGCTAATGGGTACCATAACACTAACCCTAACCCTAACCCGTACCCGAACCCTAACCCTCAACCATACCCTATTCCGTACACTAAACCTAACCGTAACCCTAACCCTTAGCCTAACCCTAACCCTAATCCCAACGTTAAACCTAACCCTAACCCTACCCACACCTTAACCCTAACCCTAACCCTAACCCGAAACATTACCCTAACCCTTACCCATACCCTAACCCCAACCCGTACCCTAACCCTAACCCTAAACCTAAACCTAAACTGTACCCTAAACCTAACCCTAACACATACCGTAACCCTAACCCTAACCTTAAACCTAACCCTAACTCTAAACAATACACTGACTCTAACCCTACCCCGTATCCTAACCCTAAACCATACCCTAACCCAAACCCTAACCCGTAATCTTAACCTAACCCTAACCCGTACCCTAACCCTAACCATAAACCGTAACCTAACCCTGACACTAACATGTACCCTAACCCTAATCCTAACCCTAACCCCTACCCCTAACTCTAAACCGTACACTGACTCTAACCCTACCCCGTATCCTAACCCTAACCCTAACCTGTACCCTAAACCCAACCCTAACCATAACCCTAATCCGTACCCTAACCCTAAACTGCACCCTAACCCTAAACCTAGACCTAACCCGAAATATACCCTAACCCTAACCCATAACCTATACCCAACCCGTACCCTAACCCTAACGCTAACCCTAACCTGTAACCTGAAACTAACCCTTAACGTAACCCTAACCCGTACCCAAACCCTAACCCTAACACGTACCCTAACCCTAACCCAAACCTAAATCTAATCTGTACCGAAAACCTAATCCTAACCCATACACTAACCGTAACCGGTACCCTAACCCTAACCCTAAACCTGAACTGTGAACTTACCCTTAACCTAACCCGTACCCTAACCCTAACCCGTACCCTAACCCTAACCCTAACCCTAAACCTAAGCCGTACCCTAACCCAAACCCTAACCCGTAAACTTACCCTAACCCTAACTCGTAAATTACCCTAACCATAACCAAACCGTACCCTAACCCTGACCCTAACACGTAACCTAGCCCTAATTCTAAAACCTAAACCTTACCCCTAACTCTAAACCGTACACTGACTCTAACCCTAACCCGTATCCGAACCCTAACCCTAACCTGTCCCTAAACCCAACCCTAACCATAACCCTAATCCGTACCCTAACCCTAAACCTAACCGAAATATTACCATAGCCCTAAATCATACCCTATCCCCAACACGTACCCTAACCCTAACCCGAACCCTAACCCTAACCCGTAACCTAGCCCTAACCCTTAACCTAACCCTAACCTGTACCCAAACCCTAAGACTAACGCATACCCTAATCCTAACCCTAAACCTAAATCTAATCCGTACCCAAACCCTAACCCTAACCCGTACCCAAACCCTAAACCGTACCCAAACCCTAACCCGTACCCTAACCCTAACCCTAAACCGGACCCTAACCCTAACCCTAACACATACCCTAACCCTAACTCTAAACCATACCCTACTCCGTACCCTAACCCTAACCCTGAAACTAACCCTAACCCGTACCCAACACTAAACCTAAACCATATCCTATTACGTACCCTTATCCTAACCCTAAACCGTACCTTAACCCTAACCCTTAAACTAAACCGTACCCTAACCCTAACCCGTACCCTACCCTAACACTAACCCTAAACCTAAATCGTACCCTAACCCTAACCCGTACCCTAACCCTAACCTTAACCCTATCCCTAACCTTAACACATAGCCTAATCCTAACCCTAAACCATACCCTACTCAGTACCCTAACCGTAACCCTAAACCGAACCCTAATTCGTACCATAAACCTAACCCTAACCCTAACCCGCACCCTAACCCTAACACTAAACCTAACCCTAACACGTAACATTACCCTAACCCTAAACCATACCCTAACCCAATCCCGTAACCTAACCCTAACCCTAACCTAAACCGTACCCTATCCATAACCCTAACCCGTACCCTAACACCTAACCTAATCCTAAACCTAACCCTAACGCATACCCTAACCCTTACCCTAACCCGTACCCTAAACGTAACCCGTACCCTAACCCTAACCCGAACTGTAACCCGTATCCTTACCCTAACCCTAACACAACCCTAAACCTAATCCGTAGCCTAACCCTACCCCTACCCCTAAACCTAAACCGTACCCTAACTATAACCCTAACCCGTATCCTAACCCTAACCCTAAACTGTACCCTAAACCTAACCATAACCATAACCTTAAACCGTACCCTAACCCTAACCCTAACCCGTACCCTAAACCTAATCCTAACCCATACCCGAACCCAAACCCTAACCCATTCCTTAACCGTAACACTAACCCATACGCTAATATTCACCATAACCCTAACCCATACCCAAACCTAACCCTAACTCATACCCTAAACCTAAACCTAACCCATACCCTAACCTTAACCCGTACTCTTACCCGTGCCCTTACCCTAACCCGTAACCTCCACCTAACCCAAATCCTAACCCTAACCCTAAACCTAACCCTAACCCTAACCCGTACCCCAACCCTAACCCTAACGCGTATCCTAAACCTAACCCTAACCCGTACCCTAACCCTTACCCTAACACTAACCCGAATCCGTACCATAAACCTAAATCTAACCCTAACCCGCACCCTAAACCTAACCCTAACCCTAACCGTATTTCGCACCCTAACAGTAAACCTTACCCTAACCCTAACCTGTACACGAACCCTAACCCTGACCCGTATCCTAAACCTAACCCTAAACCGTACCCTAACCCTATATCTAACCGTAACCAGTACCCTAACCCGTACCCTAACCCTAATCCTAACCCTAAACCGTACCCTAACACTAACCCTAACCCACACCCTAACCCGTAACCGAAACCTACCCGTAACCCTAACCCTAACCCGTACCCTAAACCTAACCCTAACCGCACCCTAACCCTATCCATAACCCTAACCAGTACTCTAACTCTAAACCTAACCCTAAACCATACCTTACCCGTAACCCTAACCCTAACCACGACCCTATCCTAACCCTAAACCTAACCCTAACCGTAACCCTAACTCTAACGCTAACCCTAACCTTATACCTAACCCTAACCCATACCCTAAACCTAAACCTAACCCATAACCTTACCCTAACCCTAACCCGTACCCTAACCCTAACCCGTTCACTAACCCTAACCCTAACCCTTACCCCAACCCTAACCCTAAACCATACCCTACTCCGTACACTAACAATAACCCTAAACCTAACCCTAACCCGTACCCTAACCCTAACCTAATCTGTACCATAACCCTAACCCAAACACTTAACCGCACCCTAACACTAACCCTAACCGTAACCCTAACCCTAAACTGTAACATTACCCTAACCCTAACCCATACACTAACCACAAACCGTATCCTAACCCTAAACCTAAACCTAACCCTAACCGTACTATAACCCTAACCCTAACCCATACCCTAATCCTAACCCTTACCCTAATATAAATCTAACCCGTACCCTAAACCTAACCCTACCCTAAACCTAAACCGTAACCTAAACCTAACCCTAAACCATACCCAAACCTAACCCATATCCTAACCCGTACCCAAACCTAAACCTACACCATACCCTAATCCGTACCCTAACCCTAAAACTAACTTTACCCTAAACCTAACCCTAATCCCTACCATAACCCTAACCCTAAACTTACCCCCTACCCTAACCCTAAACCTAACCCGAAAATTTACCCTAACACTAATCCAGACCCTAAACCAAACCCGTACACTAAAACTAAACCTAACCCTAATCCTAAACCTAAACCTAAACCGTTACCTAACCCTAACCCGTACCCTAACCCTAACCCTAACCCTAAACCTAACCCTAATCCGTACCCAAACCCTAACCCTAAACCATACCCTAACCCTAATTCGAACACTAAACCTCACCCTAACCCGAACCCTAACCCTAACCATAACCATAAACAGAACCTTAAACCTATACCTAACCCATACCCTAACCCTAATCCGAAACCTAAATCTTACCCGTACCCTAATCCAACGCTAACCCATCCTCGAATCCTAACCCTAACCATAACCCGTAACCTAATCCTAACCCTAAACCTAACCCTAACCCTAAACCGTACCCTAACCCTAACCCTAATCCTAACCCATACCCTAACACTAACCCTAAACCTAAATCTAACCCGTACCAAAACCCTAACCCGTACCCTAACCGTAACCCATACCCTAACCCTAACCCGTACCCTAAACCTAACCCTAATCCCTACCTTAACCCTAACCCTAACCGCACCCTAACCCCTACCCTAACCTGAAACATTACCCTAACCTTAACCCATACACTAACCCAACCCGTACCCTAACCCTAACACTAACCCTAACATTAAACCGTACCCTAAACCTAACCCTAACCCATACCCTAACCCTAAACATAACGCTAAACCTAAACCTAACCCTATCTCGTAGCCAAACCCTAAACCTAACCCGTACCCTAATCCTAAGCCGTAGCCTAAACCTAACCCTAACATGTAAACTTACCCTACCCCTACCCGTACCCTAACTCTAACCCGTACCCAAACCCTAACCCGTACCCTAACCCTAACCCTAACACATACCCTAACTCGAAACCATACCCTACTCCGTACCCTAACCCTAACCTTGAAACTAACCCAAACCCGTACCCAACACTAAACCTAAACCATATCCTATTCCGTACCCTTATCCTAACCCTAAACCGTACCTTAACCCTAACCCTAATCCGTACCATAAACCTAATCCTACCCTGACTCGCACCCTAACCCTAACACTAACCCTAACCCGTAACATTACTCTAAACCTAACCATACCCTAACCCCAACCCGTATCCTAACCCTAACCCTAAACTGAACCATACCATAGCCCTAACCCTAACCCGTACCCTATGCCTTAACCTAACTCTAAACATAAACCTAACCCGTACCCAAACCCTAACCCTAACCCGTACCCTAACCATAACCCGTACCCTGACCCTAACCCTAACCCAAATCCTTACTCTAACCCTATCCCAACACTAACCCTATCCGTACCCTAACACTAACCCTAACTGTAAACCTAAACCGTACCCGATCCCTAACCCTAACCCGTAACCTTACCCTAACCCTAACCCGTACCCTAACCCTACACCATACACTAACCCTAACCCACACCCTAAACGGTACCCTAAGCCTAAACCTAACACGTACCCTAACCCTAACCATAACCCTAACACTTAACTCAAACCTAACCCTAAACCATACACTACACCGTACCCTACCCGTAACCGTAAACCTAACCCTAACCAGTACCCTAACCCTAACCCTAATCTGTATCATAACCCTAACCATAACCCGCACCCTAACCCTAACCCTAAAACTTACCTTAAGCCGTAGCATTACCCTAACCCTAACCCTAAACCTAACCATAACCCGACTCTAACCCTAACCATAATCTGTACCATAAACCTAAACCTAACCCTAAACCGCACCCTAACCCTAACCTTAACCCGTAGCGTAATCCTAACGCTAACCCTAACCCTAACTCCAACCCGTACCATAACCTTGACCCTAATCTTTACCATAACCCTAACCCTAACCCTAATTCGCACCCTAACCTAACCCAAACCCTAACCTTAACCCTAACACCAACCCGTACCATAACCTTGACCCTAATCTTTACCATAACCCTAACCCTAACCCTAATTCGCACCCTAACCTAACCCTAACCCTAACCCTACCCGTAACCGTAAACCTAACCCTAACCCGTACCCTAACCCTAACCCTAATCTGTATCATAACCCTAACCCTAACACTAACCTTAAGCCGTAACATTACCCTAATTCTAACCCATACCCTAACCCTAAACCTAACCATAACCCTAATCTGTACCATAACCCTAAACCTAACCCTAAACAGCACCCTAACCCTAACCTTAACCCGTAGCGTAATCCTAACACTAACGCTAACCCTAACCCTAACCCTAACCCCCACCCATACCATATCCTTGACCCTAATCTTTACCATAACCCTAACCCTAACCCTAATTCGCACCCTAACCCTAACCCTACCTGTAACCGTAAACCTAACCCTACCCGTACCCTAACCCTAAACCTATTCTGTATCATAACCCTAACCCTAACACTAACCTTAAGCCGTAACATTACCCTAATTCTAACCCATACCATAACCCCAACCCGTACCCTAACCCTAACCCTAAGCCTAACCCTAAACCGTACCATAAACTTAACCCTAATCTGTACCATAACCCTCAACCTAACCCTAAACCGCACCCTAACCCTAACCCGTACCCTAACCCTAACCCTAACCCCCACCCGTACCATAACCTTGACCCCAATCTTTACCATAACCCTAACCCTAACCCTAATTCGCACCCTAACCCTAACCCTACCTGTAACCGTAAACCTAACCCTAACCCGTACCCTAACCCTAAACCTATTCTGTATCATAACCCTAACCCTAACACTAACCTTAAGCCGTAACATTACCCTAATTCTAACCCATACCATAACCCCAACCCGTACCCTAACCCTAACCCTAAGCCTAACCCTAAACCGTACCATAAACTTAACCCTAATCTGTACCATAACCCTCAACCTAACCCTAAACCGCACCCTAACCCTAACCCGTACCCTAATCCTAAACCTAACCCCACCCGTACCATAACCTTGACCCCAATCTTTACCATAACCCTAACCCTAACCCTAATTCGCACCCTAACCTAACCCAAACCCTAACCCTACCTATAACCGTAAACCTAACCCTAACCCGCACCCTAAACCTAATCTGTATCATAACCCTAACCCTAACCCTAACCCGCACCCTAACCCTAACCCTAACCCTAACCCTAACACTAACCTTAAGCCGTAATATTACCCTAATTCTAACCCATACCCTAACCCCAACCCGTACCCTAACCCTAAACCTAACCATAACCCATACTCTAACCCTAACCATAATCTGTACCATAACCCTAAACCTAACCCTAAACCGCACCCTAAACCTAACCCTAAAACGTAGCATAATCCTAACGCTAACCCTAACCCTAACCCCAACCCGTACCATAACCTTGACCCTAATCTTTACCAAAACCCTAACCCTAACCCTAATTCGCACCCTAACCTAACCCTAACCCTAACCTTAACCCTAACCCCAACCTGTACCATAACCTTGACCCTAATCTTACCAAAACCCTAACCCTAACCCTAATTCGCACCCTAACCTAACCCTAACCCTAACCCTACCCGTAACCGTAAACCTAACCCTAACCCGTACCCTAACCCTAACCCTAATCTGTATCATAACCCTACCCCTAACACTACCCTAACCTTATCCCGTAACATTACCCTAACCCTAATCAATACCCTAACCCCAACCAGTAACCTAACCCTAACCCTAACCTAAACCATACCCTAACCCAAACCCTAACCCGTACCCTAACCCTAAACCAAACCCTAAACCTAACCCTAACCGTACCCAAACCCTATAGCAAACCCGTACCCTAACCATAACCCATACCGTAACCCTAACCGAATACCTAACCCAAATTCTTACCCTAACCCTAACCCAACCCTAACCCTATCCCGTACCCTAACCCTAACCATAAACCTAAACCGTACCCTAACCCTAACCCGTACCCTAAACCTCACCCTAACCATAACCCTAAAACGTAACCTAACCCTAACCAGTTCCCTAACCCTAACCCTAACTCATACCCTAACCCTAAACCTAACCCGTACCCTAACACTACCCTAACCCAAACCCTAACCCATTCCCTAACACTAACAGTAACCCATACGCTAATATTAACCATAACCCTAAAACGTAACCTAACCCTAACCAGTTCCCTAACCCTAACCCTAACCCTAACTCATACCCTAACCCTAAACCTAACCCGTACCCTAACACTACCCTAACCCTAACCCTAACCCAAACCCTAACCCATTCCCTAACACTAACAGTAACCCATACGCTAATATTAACCATAACCCTAACCCATACCCAAACCTAACGCTAACACGTAACCTAACCCTAACCCTAAACCGTACCCTAACCTTAACCCATACTCTAACCCGTGCCCTTACCCTAACCCGTAACCTCCACCTAACCCAAACCCTAACCCTAACCGTAAACCTAACACTATGCCTAAACCTAACCCTAAACATTACCCTAACCTGTACCCTAACCCTAATCCCAACCCGTACCCTAACCCTAACACTAACCCTAACCCTAAACCGTACCCTAAACCTAACCATAACCCGTACCCTAGCGCTAACCTTAACCCTAAACCTAACCCTATCCCGTACCCAAACCCTAATCCTAACCCGTACCTTAACACTAACCCATACCCTAACCCTAACCCGTAAACTTACCCTAACTGTAACCCATACCCTAACCCTAACACATAGCCTAACGCTAACCCTAACGCTTACCCTAAACCGTACCATAACCCTAACCCTACCCCGTACCCTAACCCTAACGCTAACCCTACCCCTAACTCTAAACCGTACGCTGACTCTAACCCTACCCCGTACCCTAACCCTAACACTAACCTGTACCCTAAACCTAACCCTAACCATAACCCTTACCCGTACCCTAACCCTAAACTGCACCCTAATCCTAACCCTAACTCGAAATATTACCCTAACACAAACCCATACCTTATCCCCAACCCATACCCTAACCTTTACCCTAACCTGAACCCTAATCCTAAAACGTAAAATAACCCTAACCCTAACCCGTACCCTAACCCTAAACCTAACTTTTAACCTAAACCTAACCCGTACCCACACCCTAAAACGAACATGTAACCTAACCCTAACCCTAATCTGTACCATAACCCTGACCCTAACCCTAGTCTGTACCATAACCCTACCCTAACCCATACCCTAACCCCAACCCGTACCTAAACCTAACCCTAACCCTAACCCTAACCTAAACCGTACCCTAACCCTAACCCTAACCCGACCCAACCCTAAACCTAACCCTAAACCTAAACCTAACCCGTACCCAAACCCTAAAGCAAACCCGTACCCTAACCCTAACCCGTACCCTAACCCTAACCCTAAACCGTCCCATAACCCCAACCCTAACCCTAACCCTAACCCTAACACGTAAACTTACCCTAGCCCTAACCCGTACCCTAACCCTAACCCGTACCGTAACCCTACTCTGACCTAGCCCTAAACCATACTCTCACCCTATCCCTAACCTTAACCGTACCCTAACCCTAAACCCTAACCCTAACACTGAACCATAACCTAACTCTAACCCTAACCCGTACCATAACCCTAACCCTAAAACTAACCCTAAACCGTACCCTAACGCTAACCCTAACACTTACCCTATCCCTAACCCTAACCCATACCCTAAACCTAATCCTAACCCAACCCTAACCCTAACCCTTACCCTAATCCTAACCCTAACCCATACCCTAACCCTAACCAGTACCCGAAACCCTAACCCTAACCCTAAACCGTACCCTGACCGTAACCCTAACCCTAACCCATACCCTAATCCGTACCCTAACCCTAACCCTAACCCTTACCGTTACCCTAACCCTAACCATAACCCTAAACCTAACCCGTAACCTCACCCTAACCCGTACCCTAACCATAAACCTTAACCTAACCCTACACCTAACCCTAAACCTAAAACTAACCCTAACCCCTACCCTAACCCTAACCCTAACCGTACCCTAACCTTAACCCCTAATCCTAACCCTAAACCGTACACTGCTCTAACCCTAACCCGTATCCTAACCCTAACCCTACCCAGTACCCTAACCCTAACCCTAATCCTAACCCTATCCCATATGCTAAACCAAACCCATACCATAACACTAACCCTAACCCTAACCCATACCCCAAACATAATCCTCAACCATACCCTACTCCGTACACTAAACCCACCTGTATCCCTAACCCTTAACCTAAACCTAACCCTAATCCCTACCTGAACTCTAACCCTAACCTTACCCGCACCCTAACCCTAACCCTAAACCTACCCCGAAACATTACCCTAACCCTAACCCATACCCTAACCCCAACCCGTACCCTAACCCTAACCCGTAAACTTACCCTAACCCTAACCCGTACCCTAACCCTAAACCGTACCCTAACCCTAAACCTAACCAGTAACATTACCCTAACACTAACCCGTACCCTAACCCTAACCCTAACCCATACCCTATCCCAACCCTAACCCTAACCCTAACACTTAACCTAAACCTTAACCTAACCCTAACCCGTACCCTAACCCTAACCCTAACCCTAAACCTAAACCTAAATCTGACCCGTACCCAAACCCTAACTCTAACCCGTAACCTTACCCTTACCCTAACCCTACCCTAACCCGTACCCAAATCCTAACCCTAACCCTAAACCTAAGCCTAAACCATACCCTAACCCTAACCCATACCCTTACCCTAACCGTAACCCTAACCCTAAACCGGACCCTATCCCTAACCCTAACACAATGCCTAAACCTAACCCTAAACCATACCCTGCTCCGTACCCTAACCCTAACCCTAAACCGAACCCTAATTCGTACCATAAACCTAACCCTAACCCTAACCCACACCCTAACCCTAACACTAAACCTAACCCTAACCCGTAACATTACCCTAACCCTAACCCATACCCTAACCCAATCCCGTAACCTAACCCTAACCCTAACCTAAAATGTACCCTAAACCTAACCCTAACCCGTACCCTAACACCTAACCTAATCCTAAACCTAACCCTAACGCATACCCTAACCCTTACCCTAACCTGTACCCTAAACGTAACCCGTACCCTAACCCTATCCCGAACTGTAACCCGTATCCTTACCCTAACCCTAACACAACCCTAACCTAATCCGTAGCCTAACCCTACCCCTACCCCTAAACCTAAACCGAACCCTAACTATAACCCTAACCTGTACCCTAACCCTAACCAAAACCCAAACCCTAACCCTAACACTAACCCATATGCTAATATTCACCATAACCCTAACCCATACCCAAACCTAACCCTAACTCATACCCTAACCCTAAACCTAACCCATATCCTAACCTTAACCCGTACTCTTACCCGTGCCCTTACCCTAACCCGTAACCTCCACCTACCCAAACCCTAACCCTAACCCTATCCCTAACCCTACACCTAATCCTAACCCGTACCCTAACCCTAACCCGTACCCTAACCCTAACCCGAATCCGTACCATAAACCTAACGCTAACCCTAACCCGCACCTTAAACCTAACCCTAACCCTAACCGTATTTCGTACCCTAACAGTAAACATTACCCTAACCCTAACCTGTACACGAACCCTAACCCTAACCCGTATCCTAAACCTAACCCTAAACCGTACCCTAACCCTATATCTAACCGTAACCAGTACCCTATCCCTAACCCGTACCCTAACCCTAATCCTAACCCTAAACCATACCCTAACACTAACCCTAACCCACACCCTAACCCGTAACCGAAAACTACCCCTAACCCTAACCCGTACCCTAACCCTAACCCGTACCCTCACCCTAACCCTAACATGTACCCTAACCCTAAACCTACCCTAAACCTAAACCCTAACATAAACCTAACCCTAAACCGTACCCAACCCTAACCGTATCCTAAGCCTAACCCCTACCCGTAACCCTAAACCGTACCCTAACTCTACCCTACCTCGTATCCTCACACTAACCCTAAACCGTACCCTAAACCTTACCCTAATCATAAGGCTAAAACGTACCCTAACCCATACCCTAACCCTAACCCAAACCCTAACCCATATTCTAAACCTAACCCGTACCATAACCCTAACCCGTACCCTAAACCGTACCCTAACCCGTACCCTAACCCTAACCCTAAACCGTCCCATAACCCTAACCCTAACCCTAACCCTAACACGTAAACTTACCCTAACCTTAGCCCGTACCCTAATCCTAACCCATTCCGTAACCCTAACCCTAACCTTAGCCCTAAACCATACACTCACCCTAACCCTAACCCTAACCCTAAACCGTACCCTAACCCTAAACCCTAACCCTAACACTGAACCATAAACTAACTCTAACCCCTACCCGTACCATAACCCTAACCCTAACCCTAAACCTAACCCTAAACTGTACCCTAATGCTAACCTTACACTTACCCTACCCTAACCCTAACCTGTACCCTAAACCTAATCCTAACCAACCCTAACCCTAACCCGTACCCTAATCCTAACCCTAACCCGTACCCTAACCCTAACCCTAAACCTAACCCTAAACCGTAACCCTAACCCTAACCGGTACCCTAACCTAACCCTAACCCTAACCCTTACCCTTACCCTAACCATAACCATAACCCTAAACCTAACCCTAAACCCGTAGCCTCACCCTAACCCGTACCCTCACCATAAACCTTAACCTTACCCTACACCTAACCCTAAGCCTAAACCTAACCCTAACCCATACCCTAACCCTAACCCTAATCCGTACCCTAACCCTAACCATAACCCGTACCCTAACCCTAAACCTAAACTGTACCATAGCCCTAACATAATCCTAACCCGTACCCTACCCTAAACCTAACCCTAACCCGTAACATTACCCTAACCCTAACCAGTACCCTAACCCTTAAACTAACCCTAAACCGTACCCTACCCTAACCCTAAACAGTACCTTAACCCTAACCCTAACCCGTAACCTCACCCGCAACCTAACGCTAACCCGTACACTAACCGTAACCCTATTCCGTACCATAACCCTTACCCTAACCCTGATACGCACCCTAACCATAACCCGTACCCTAACTCGAACCCTAACCCTTACCCGTAACCTTAATCCTAACCCGTACCCTAACACTAAACCTAACCCTAAACCGTACCCTAACCCTTATCCTAACCCGTACCCTAACCCTAAACCGTACCCGAACCCTAACCCTAAACCTAATTCTAACCCGTAACCTTACCTTAACCCTAACCCCTACTCTAACCGTAACCCGTACCCTTATGCTAACCCTAACCGTCCCATAACCCTAATCCTAATCCTAACTCGTACCCTAACCCTAACCCTAACCCTAACACAAACTTTACCCTATACTTAACCCCTACCCTAACCCTAACCCATACCCTAACCCTAAACTTAACCATAAACCGTACCCTACCCTAACACTAACCAGTACCCTAAACCTAACCCTAACCATAACCCTAAACCGTACCCTCACCCGTACCCTAACCTGTGCCATAACCCTAACCCATACCCTAACCCTAACCCTAATCCGTAACATAACCCTAACTCTAACCCACACCCTAACACTAACCCTAACCCTAACCCTAATCCGTAACATTACCCTAACCCTAACACATACCTTAACCCAAACACGTACACTAACCCTAACCCTAACCCTTACCCGTAACCTTACCCTAATCCTCATCCGTACCATAAACCTAACCTGTACCATAACCGTAACCCTACACTGTACCCTAACACTAACCCTAACCCGTACCCTAACCCTGAACCTATCCCTAACCCTAAACCGTACCGAAAACCAAACCCTAAACCGTACCCTAACCGTAACCCCTAACCCTAACCCTAAACCGTACCCTACCTCTATCCCTAACCCGTATCCTAACACTAACCCTAACCCGTACCCTAACCCTAAACCTAACCCTAAACCGTACCCTTACCCTAACCCTAACCCGTACCCTAACCCTAACCCTAACACTACCCTAACCCGTACACTAACCCTAACCCTAATCCTTACCAGTAACCTAACCCTAACCCATACCCTAAACCGTACCCTAACCCGTACCCAAACCCTAACCCGTACCCTAAAGCTAACCCTAACTCTAACCGGAAACCATACCCTAACCCTAACCTGTACCCTAACCCTAACAAGTAACCTAACCCGAAACCTAACCATAACCCGTACCCTAATCCAAACCCAACCCTTACCCTAAACTAACACTAACCCTAATACTTACCCGTAGCCTAACCCTAAACCTAAACTGTACCCTAAACCTTACCCTAAACCTAAACCATTCCCTAACCCTAACCCGTACCCTAACCCTAAACCGAAACCTATCCCTAAACCATACCCAAACCCTAACCATAACCCGTACCCTAACCCTAACTCGTACCCTAACCCTAACCCTAAACCGTACCCTAATCCTAACCCGTACACTAACCATAACCCGTACCCTAACCCTAACCCAAACCCTAACACATACCCTAATCCGTACCCTAACCCTATCCCCTAACCCGTAACCTTAACCTAAACCTAACCCGTACCCTAACCCTAACACCATAACCTAACCCTAACCCTAACCCGTACCCTAACCATAACAAGTACCCTAAACCTAAACCTAACCCTTACACGTACCCTAATCCAAACCCAACCAGTACCCTAACCCTAACCCTAAACCTATCCCTAACCCGCACCCAAACCCTAACCATGACCCGTACCCTAACCATAACCCGTACCCTAACCCTAAATCGTACCCTAACCCTAACCTTAAACTGTACCATAACCCTAACCCTATTCCTAACCCGTACTCTAACACTAACCCTAACCCTAACCCTAACACTAACACTACCCTAAGCCTAACTCGTACCCAAACCCTAATCCTAACCCTAAACCTAACCCGTATCCTAATCCTACCCATAATCCTACGCCTAACCCTTACATTAACCCGAAACCTATCCCTAACCTGTACCCTAACATTCAACCTAACACTAACCCGTACTCAAACCCTAACCCTAACTCGTACCCTAACCCTAACCCTAACACATACCCTAACCTTAACCCGTTTTCTAACCCATGTCCTTACCCTAACCCATAACCTCAACCTAACCCAAACCCTAACCCTAACCCTATACCTAAACCAAACACTAACCCTAACCCATACCCTAAGCCTGACCCTAACCCTAACCCTAACCCGTATCCTAAACCTAACCCTAACCCTAATCCTTACCCGTACACTAACCCTAACTATAACCCGAACCCTAATCCTGAACCCAACCCCTAACCCGTACCCTAACCCTAACTCCAACCCTAACCCTAACCCTAACCCATATGCTAAACCTAACCCGTGACCATAACCCTAACCCTAATCCTAACCCTAACCCGTACCTAACCCTAATCCTAAACAATACAATAAGTCTAAACCTAACCCTAACCCGTACCCTAACCCTAACCCTAACACTAACCCTAAATCGTACCATAACCGTAACTCTAACCCGTACCCTAACCCTAACCTTAACAGAAGCCTAAACCTAAACCGAACCCAAACACTAAAACTAACCTGTACCTTAAGCCTCACCACTAAACCTAACCCTAAACCGTACCCTAACCCTAACCCTAACCCTAAACCGTACACTAACCCTAACCCTAACCCAAAACGTAATCCTACCCGTACCCAATCCATACCCTTCCCTAACCCGTACCCTAACCCTAAACCTAACCCTAACCCGTACCCTAACCCTAAACCTAACCCTAACCCGTACCCAAGCCCTAACCCTAACCCGTACCCTAACCCTAACCCGTATCCGAACCCTAACCCTAATTCTAACCCGTAACCTTACCCTAACACTAACCATTACTCTAACCGTAACCCGTACCCTTACCCTAACCCTAAACCATACCATTACCCTAACCCTAACCTAACTCATACCCTAACCCTAAACCTAAACCTAACCTGTAACCTTACCCTAACCTTAACCCCTACCCTAACCCTAACCCGTACCCTAACCTTAAACTAACCATAAACCGTACCCTACCCTAACCCTAACCAGTACCCTAAACCTAACCCTAACCATAACCCTAACCGTACCCTCACCCGTACCCTAAACCTAACCTGTGCCATAACCCTAACCCACACCCTAACCCTAACCCTAACCCACACCCTAACACTAACCCTAACCCTAACCAAACCCTAACCCTAACCCGTAACATTACCCTAACTCTAACCCATACTCTAACACCAACTCTAACCCTAACCCTAACCCTGAACCGTACCCTAACTTAAACCTAACCCGTACCCTAACCACTCTAAACCTAAACCTAATACATACACAACCCTAACCCTAACCCGTACTCTAACCATAACCCGTACCCTAACCCTAACCCTAAACCTAACCGTAACATACCCTAACCCTAACCCGTACCCTAACCCTAAACCTAAACCGTACCCTCACCCTAACCCTAACCCTAACCCGTACCCTAACCCTGACCCTATCCCTAACCCTAACCCGTACCCAAACCCTAACCCTAACCCTAACCCGTACCCTAACAATAACCCTAAACCTAACCCTAACCCATACCCTAACCCTAACACTAACCAATACCCTAACATTCACCCTAACCCTAACCCGCACCCAAACCCTTACCCTAACTCGTACCCTAAACCTAACCCTAACCCATACCCTAACCTTAACCCGACTCTAACCCGTATCCTTACCAAACCCTAACCTCAACCTAACCCAAACCCTAACCCTAACCCTAAACCTAACCCAAACCTAACCCTAACCCGTACCCTAACCCTAACCATAACCCGTAACCTTACCCTAACCCTACCCATATCGTAACCCGTACCCTTACACTAACCCTAAACCTAACCCTAACCCATTCCCTAACCCTAACATTAACCCAAACCCTAACATTCACCCTAAACCTAACCCGTACCCAAACCCTAACACTAACTCGTACCTACCCTAACCCTAACCCGTACCCTAACCTTAACCCGTACTCTAACCGTGTCCTTACCCTAACCCGTAACCTCATCCTAACCCAAACTCTATACCTAACCCTAAACCTAACCCTAAACCTATCCTAACCCGAACCCTAACCCGTATCCTAACCCTAACCAAACCTAACCCTAATCCTTACCCGTACCTTAACCCTAACCCTAAACCATACCCTAAGCCTAACCCTAACCCTAAACCGTAAACTAACCCTAACCCGTACCGTACCCTAACACTAACCCTAACCCTAAAACTAACACGCACCCTGACCCAAACCCTACCCTAACCTACCTGTACCCTAACCCTAACCCGAACCCTAATACTAACCCTAACCCTAACCCTAACCCTAAACCGTACCCTAACTCCAACCCTAACTCGTATCCTAACCCTAAACCTACCCATATGCTAAACCTAACCCGTACCATAACCCTAACCCTAACCCTAACCTATAAACTAACCCTAACCCTAAACCGTACCATAAACCTAAACCTAACCGTATCCCGTACCTTAACCCTAACACTAACCCTAATCCTAACCCTAACCCATACCCAAACCCTAAACCTTACCCATACCCTACCCTAACCCTAATTCTAACCCTAAACTTAACCTAAACCTAACCCGTACCCAAACTCTAACCCTAATTCTAACCCGTAAACCTACCCTTACCCTAACCCGTACCCTAACCCTAACCCTAACCCATAACCTAATCCGTACCCTTACCCTAACCCTAACACTAACCATAACCCGTACCCTAACCTGTGCCCTAATCCTAACCCGTACCCTAAACCTCAACCTAACTCTAAAACTAACCCGCACCCTAACCCTAACCCTAACCCTAATCCTATCCCGTACCCTAACCCTAACCTGAACCCTAATCCTAACCCTTACCCTAAGCCTAACCCTAAACTGTACCCTAATCCTAAACCTATCCCTGACCCGTATCCTAATACTAACCCTAACCCTAACCCGTACCCTAACCCTAACCCTAAGCCTAACCCTAAACCGTACCCTGATTCTAACCCTAACCCGTATCCTAACACTAACCCTAACCCGTACCCTAACCTTAAACCGTAACCTTAAATCTAAAAACCGTAACTGTACCCTAACCCTAACCCTAAGCCTAACCAACCCGACCCTAATCCTAACCCTATCCCTAACTCGTATCCTAATCCGAACCCTAACCCTAAACCATACCGTAACCCTAACCCTAACCCTAAACTGTACCCTAACTCTAACCCTAACCCTTATCCTAACACTACCCTAACCCGTACCCTAAACCCTAACCCTTACCCTAACCGTAAACCTTACTCTAAACCTAACCCTAACCCGTACACTAACCCTAACCTGTACCCTAAACCTAACCCTAACCCTAACACATTACCTAATCCGTACCCTAAACCTAACCCTAACACTAACCCTAACCCAAAACCTAACCCTAACCCTAAACCGTACCATAACCCTAAACCGTACCCTAAACCGTACCCTAACCCTAACCGTAAACTTACCCTAACCCTGAAACATACCCTAACCCTATCCTGTACCCTAACCCTAACCCTAAACCGTACCCTAACGCTAACCCTAACCAGTACCCTAACCTTAACACTAACCCTAACCCTAAACCGTACCCTAACCCATACCCTAACCCTAACCCGTACCCTAACACTAACCCTAAACCTAAACCGTACCCTAAACCTAACCCTAACCAGTACCCTAACCCTAACACTAACCCGTAACATTACCCTCACCCTAACCCATACCCTAACCCAAAACCATACCCTGACCCTAAACCTTACCCTTACCCATAACCTACCCTAATCCTAAGACTTACCCTAAACCTAACCCGTACCCTAACCCTGACCCTAACCCTAACTCTAACCCGTACCCAAACCCTAAACCTAACCCGTATCCTAACCCTAACCCTAAACCTAACCGTATCCTAACCCTACCTCTAACCCTACTCCTAACCTGTACCCTAACACTAACCCTAAACATAAACCTAACCCATTCCCTAAACCTAACACTAACCCATACCCTAACATTCACCCTAACCCTAACCCGTACCCAAACCCTAACCCTAACTCGTACCCTAACCCTAAACCTAACCCTACACTAACCTTAACCCTCACTCTAACCCGTATCCTTACTCTAACCCGTAACATCAACCAAACCCAAACCCTAGCCCTATCCCTAAACCTAACCCTAAAACTAACGCTAACCCTAACCTGTACCCTAACCCTAACACTAAAACTAACCCTAAACCTAACCTTACCCGTACCCTAACCCTAACCTAACCCGTACCCTAACCCTAACAAAACCCTAACCCTTGCCTAACCCTACCCTAACCCTAAACCATATATTAACCCTAACCCTAACCCGTACCCTAACCCTAAACCTAACACTAAACCTAACCCTAAACCGCACCCTAACCCTAACCCTAACCCATAGCGTAATCCTAACGCTAACCCTAACCCTAACCCACCCGTACCATAACCTTGACCCTAATCTTACCCTAACCCTAACCCTAATCGCACCCTAACCTAACCCAAACCCTAACCCTAACCCTAATCCCAACCCGTACCATAACCTTGACCCTAATCCTTACCATAACCCTAACCCTAACCCTAATCGCACCCTAACACGTACCCTAACCCTAACCCTAACCGTATCATAACCCTCACCCTAACCCTAACACTAACCTTAAGCCGTAACATACCCTAATCTAAACCATACCCTAACCCTAACCCGTACCCTAACCCTAACCCTAAACCTAACCATAACCGTACTCTAACCCTAACCATAATCTGTACCATAACCCTAAACCTAACCCTAAACCACACCCTAACCCTAACCCTAACCCGTAGTGTAATCCTAACGCTAACCCTAACCCTAACCCTAACCCCACCCGTACCATAACCTTGACCCTAATCTTACCATAACCCTAACCCTAACCCTAATCGCACCCTAACCCTAACCCTAACACTAAACCTAACCATAACATTATACTAACCTAACCCATACCCTAACCCAAACCGTACCATAACCCTAACCTAAACCTAACCCTAACCCTAACCCTAACCCGTACCCTAACCTAACCGTAACCTGTACCATAACACTAACCATAACCCTAACCCGCACCCTAACCCTAACCCTAACCCTAACCGTAACCTAACCCTAACACTAACCCGTACCCTAACCCTAACCCGTAACCCTATCCTAACCCTAACCCGTACCCTAACCCTAACCCGTACCCTAACCCTAACAGTACCCTAACCCTAACCCGTACCATAACCTAACCCTAATCGTACATAACCCTAACCCTAACCCTAACGCACCCTAACCAAACCCTAACCCTAACCCTAACCAACACCCTAACCCTAACCATACACAAACCCTAACCCATACCCTAAACCTAACCGTAACCCTAACCGTACCGAACCCTACCCTAACCTAACCCTAACCCATACCCTAACTCTAAACGTAACCTAACCCTAACCCTAAACCTAACACTAAACCATACCCTAACCCTAACCCTAACCGTATCCTAACCCTAACCGTACCCTAACCCATACCCTAACCCTAACCCTAAACCGAACCCTAACCCATACCCAAACCCTAACCCTAACCTGTACCCTAACCCTAACCTAACACTAACTCTAACCGTAACATTACCCTAACACTAACCCGTACCCTAACCCTAACCCTAACCCTATCACTAACCCTAACCCTAACGTACCCTAAACCTAACCCTAACCCGAACCCATACCCTAACCGTATCCTAACCCTAACCCTAACCCTAACCCTAACCTAACCCTAATCCTAAACCTAACCCTAACATACCCTAACCCTAACCCATACCCTAACCCAACCCGTACCCTAACCCTAACCCTAACCCTAAACCTACCCTAACCCTAACCCTAACCCTAACCCTATACCCTAACCTCACCTAACCCGTACCTAACCCTAAACCTAACCCATACCAAACCTGCACCCTAACCCTAACCCTAAACCGTACCCTAACCGAACCCTAACCCTAACCCTAACCGTACCCAAATACTAAACCTAACCCGTACCCTAACCCTAACCGTACCTAACCCTAACCCTAACCCTAACCCTAACACGTACCCTAACACTAACCCTAAACCTAACCCTAACCCAACCCTAACCCTAACACTAACCCATACCCTAACCTAACCCGTAATCTAACTCGTCCTAACCCTAACCCTAACCTAACCTAACCCAACCCTAACCTAACCCTAACCCGTACCCTAACCCTAACCCTAACACGTACCCTAAACCTAACACGTACCCTAACCTAACCTAACCCTAACCCTAACCTAACCCGTACCCTAACCCTAACCCTAACATGAACCCTAACCTAACCCTAACCGTAACCCGTACCTAAACCTAACCCTAAACCATACTATAACCCTAACCCTAACCCTAACCCGTACCCTAAACTAACCCTAACCCTAACCCGTAACCTAACCCTAACCCTAACCCTACTCTAACACTAACCTTAACCCTAAACCTAACCCTAACCCGTACCCTAACCCTACCCTAACCCTAACCCGTACCCTAACCCTAAACCATACCCTAACCCTAACCCTAACCGTACCCTAACCCTAACCCTAACCTAACCCAAACCCTAACCCTAACCCTAATCCGTAACATACCCTAACCCTAACCCATACCTAACCCTAACCCGTACACTAACCCTAACCCTAAACCTAACCCGTAACCTACCCTAAACCTAACCCTACTAAACCTAACCCGTACCCTAACCCTAACCCTAAACCTAACCCTACCTACCCTAACCTAACCCTAACCCGTACCATAACCCTAAACTAAACCTAACCCTAAACCTAACCATAACCCTAAACCTAACCCTAACCCGTACCCTAACCCTAACACTAACCTAACCCGTACCCAACCCTAACCCTAACCCGTACCAACCCTAACCCTAAACCTAACACTAAACCGTACCCTAACCTAACCCTAACAATATCCTAACCCTAACCTAACCCTACCCGTAACCTCACCCTAACCCGTACCCTAACCCTAAACCTAAACGTAACCCTAACCTAAACCTAACCCTAACCGTACCATAACCCTAACCGTAAACCTAACCTGTACCCTAAACCTAACCCTAACCTACGTAACCCTAACCTAACGATAACCCTAACCCTAACCCGTACCCTAAACCTAACCCTAACCCTACCATAACCCTAACCCTAACCTGCACCCTAACCCTAACCCGTAACACTACCTAACCCTAACCATACCCTAACCCAACCCTACCCTAACCCTAACCCTAAACCGTACCCTAACCTAACCCTAACCCGTAACCTAACCCTAAACCTAACCTAAACCTAACCCGTACCCAAACCATAACCCTAACCCGTACCTAACCCTAACCCTAACCCGTAACCTACCTAACCCTAACCAGTACCCTAACCCTAACAGTACCTAACCTAACCCTAAACCTAACCATACCTAACCTAACCCTAAACCGTACCCTAACCTAACCCTAACCCTAACCCTAACCCTAACCCAAACTAACCTAACCCGTACCCTAACCCTAACCCTAAACCTAACCAGTACCTAACCCTAACCCTAACACGTACCTAACACTAACCCTAACCTAACCCTAACCATACCCTAACCCTAACCTAAACCATACCCTAACCCTAACCCATACACTAACCCGTACCTACCCAAACCGTAACCTCAACCTAACCCAACCCTAACCCTAACCCTAACCCGTACCCTAACCCTAACCCTAACACGTACCCTAACCTAACACGTACCCTAATCCTAACCCTAACCCTAACCTAACCCGTACCGAACCCTAACCCTAACCTGAACCCTAAACCTAACCCTAACCGTAACCCGTACCCTAACCCTAAACCTAAACCGTACCATAAACCTAACCCTAACCCTAAACTGTACACTAAACCTAACCCTAACCTACCGAAACCATACCCTAACCCTAACCCGTACCCTAACCCTAACAGTAACCTAACCCTAAACCTAACCCTAACCCGTACCTAACCCAAACCCTAACCGATACCCTAAACTAACCCTAACCCTAATACTTACCAGACCTAACCCTAACCCTAAACCGTACCCTAAACCTAACCCTAAACCTAACCCATACCCTAACCTAACCCGTACCCTAACCCTAACCCTAAACCTAATCCTAACCCATACCCTAACCCTAACCATAACCCGTACCCTAACCCTAACCCATACCCTAACACTAACCCATAACCCTAACCCGTACCACAACCCTAACCCTAACCCTAAACCGTACCCTAACCCTAACCCTAAACGTACCATAACCCTAACCCTAACCTAACCGTACCTAACACTAACACTACCCTAACCCTAACCCTACCCTAAGCCTAACCCGTACCCTAACCGTAACCCTAACCCTAACCTAACCCGTACCTAACCCTACCCATAACCTACCCTAACCCTACATAACCCTAAACCTAACCCTAACCCTAACCCATACCCTAACATCAACCTAACACTAACCCGTACTCAAACCTAACCCTAACCGTACCCTAACCCTAACCCGTACCCTAACCCTAACCCGTCTAACCCAGCCTAACCCTAACCCTAACCTAACCTAAACCTAACCCTAACCCTATACCTAAACCTAACACTAACCCTAACCCATACCCTAACCTGACCCTAACCCTAAACCTAACCCGTACCTAAACCTACCCTAACCTAACCTAACCCGTACACTAACCCTAACTATAACCCTAACCCTAACCCTAACCCAACCCTAACCCTAACCCGTACCCTAACCCTAACTCCAACCCTAACCTAACCCTAACCATAGCTAAACCTAACCCGTACCATAACCCTAACCCTAACCTAACCCTAACCCGTACCTAACCCTAACCTAAACAATACCCTAACTCTAAACCTAACCCTAACCCTACCCTAACCCTAACCCTAACACTAACCCTAACCGTACCCTAACCATAACCCTAACCCTACCCTAACCCTAACCCTAACAGAACCTAACCCTAAACCTAACCCAAACCTAACCTAAACTGTACCCTAACCTAACCACTAACCCTAACCCTAAACCGAACCCTAACTCTAACCCTAACCCATACCTAACCCTAACCCTAACCCGTACCCTAACCCTAACTCGTACCCTAACCCTAACCCTAACCTAACCCGTAACCTAACCCTAACCCTAAACCGTACCCTAACCCTAACCCGTACCATAACCCTAACCATAACCATAAACCGTACCCTAACCCTAACACTAACCCTAACCTAACCCTAACCCGTACCTAAACCCTAACCCTAACCCGTACCCTAACCCTAACCCGTACCCTAACCCTAACCCTAACCTAACCCGTAACTACCCTAAACCTAACCGTACCCTAACCCTAACCCTACCCTAAACCTAACCCTAAACCATACACTAACCCTAACCGTAACCCTAAACGTCATAACCCTAACCTAACCATACCCTAACCCTAAGACTAACCCTAACCCGTACCCTAACCCTAACCCTAACCCGTACCCTAACCTAACCCGTACCCTAACCGTAACCCTAATCTAACCCTAACCTACCCTAACCCTAACCCGTACACTAACCATAACCCTAACCCTAAACCGTACCATAACCCTAACCCTAACCCGTAACATCCCTAACCCTAACCCATACCCTAACCAAACCCGTACACTAACCCTAAACCTACCCTAACCCTAACCTAACCCTAACCCGTACATAACCCTAAACCTAACCCTAAACTGTACCCTAACCCTAACCCGTACCCTAACGCTAACCCTAACCTAACCCATACCCAAACCCTAACCCTAACCCGTACCCTAACCCTAACCCTAACCTAACCCTAACCATAACCTTACCCGTACCCTAAACCTAACCCTAACCCGTACCCTAACCCTAACCCTAACCTAACCCTAACCCTAAACCTAACCCTAACCCTAACCCGTACCCTAACCCTAAACCTAACCCTAATCCTAACCCATACCTAACCCTAAACCTAACCCTAACCTAACCTACCTAACCCGTAACCTAAACCTAACCCTAACCCGTACCCTAACCCTAACCCTAACCTAACCTAAACCGTAACCTAATCTAACCCTAACCGTACCTAACACTAACCCTAACCCGTACCCTAACCCTAACCCTAACCATACCCTAACCCTAACCTAAACCTAACCCTAACCCGTACCCTAACCCGTACCCTAACCCTAACCCGTACCCTAACCTAACCTAAACCTAAACCGTACCCTAAACCTAACCCTAACCCGTACCCTAACCCTAACCAGTACCCTAACCCTAACCTAAACCTAACCCTAACCCGTACCCTAACACTAACCCTAAACCTAAACCGTACCCTAAACCTAACCCTAACCCTAACCCGTAACATTACCCTAACCATAACCCATACCCTAACCCTA